>NC_088712.1:42093008-42123008 GCF_963576615.1 Watersipora subatra
AGAGAGAGAGAGAGAGAGAGAGAGAGAGAGAGAGAGAGATAGAGAGATAGAGAGGTAGAGAGGTAGAGAGATAGAGAGATAGAGAGATAGAGAGATAGAGAGATAGAGAGATGGAGAGATGGAGAGATAGAGAGATACAGAGATAGAGAGATAGAGAGATAGAGAGATAGAGAGATAGAGAGATAGAGAGATAGAGAGATAGAGAGATAGAGAGATAGAGAGATAGAGAGATAGAGAGATAGAGATAGAGAGATAGAGAGATAGATAGATAGAGATAGAGAAATAGAGAGATAGAGAGGTAGAGAGATAGAGAGATAGAAAGATAGGGAGATAGAGAGATAGAGAGATAGAGAGATAGAGAGATAGAGAGATAGAGAGGTAGAGAGGTAGAGAGATAGAGAGATAGAGAGATAGAGAGATAGAGAGATAGAGAGATAGAGAGATAGAGAGATAGAGAAATAGAGAGATAGAGAGATAGAGAGATAGAGAGATAGAGAGATAGAGAGATAGAGAGATAGAGAGATAGAGAAATAGAGAGATAGAGAGATAGAGAGATAGAGAGATAGAGAGATAGAGAGATAGAGAGATAGAGAGATAGAGAGATAGAGAGATAGAGAGATAGAGAGATAGAGAGATAGATAGAGATAGATAGAGATAGATAGAGATAGATAGAGATAGATAGAGATAGATAGAGATAGATAGAGATAGATAGAGATAGATAGAGATAGATAGAGATAGATAGAGAGATAGAGAGATAGAGAGATAACCACTAGTGACACCATTTTGCCCATATTTTTTTCTGATCGTTTTATTCATCATTTAGTTTTATCAATTTTAATTTACAAACATCCTGGCTAGCAGATTGCGTCAAACATAAAAATCAAGCACAAATTTTCCCAAAACACTGATACTTTCTGATAAAACCTACAGAACAAATTGTGCAAGAACTTTATTGTCACATATAACAAGAAGCGGCACGAGTAGTTAGCGATAACAAATACCTATGTGCATAACATATTTCACATTATTAGTCGTGTCGATTATAAAGGCTTCAACGTCTTTTCTGACATATATGTAGAATGAGTAGCAATTGAAAATATGTAGCTTAATTTTAAGCAATAACTATGAACATCCACACTTTATGTCAGGATACATGTTTTGAATAGTTTTTAGCTATGAGTCATATTTATATATATTAGCAGAAACTTATCTTTGGTCTCAAATTTGTGATTCATCTGTGGTTTCAGCTTTCTCTGTTAACTTATTTGACAAGATATCTGACTGAACAGTAAGATTTACTTTTAGGGTACCTAAGCAGATTTTGTCAAAAGGAAGTTTTTGGAATAACATCAACAAAAACTGCAAAGACTCAACCAAGCGCAAGCCGAGTGAACCAAGAAATCCCGCTGACCAAGCAAATGATTGAAACTGATAACATTGTAATTCTAGTGTCAATTGCCACATTAGGCTTTATTTCTTTAGTAATTGTTGTGATTTTTGTGTCAGTTTTATTTTGCCTGAAATACCGCAGAAACCATCACAGACATTTAACACGGAATATGGAAGACATGTGTTCAACAGGTACGTTCAAGAATATTGCATTGTGAATGTTTATCTAATGTAAATGTTTTATGTGCATGAATTGATTGTACTTCAAGACCTTTTTTGTGATGAGAGTAAACAAATACTTACAAACACAGGCTATGAAACAATAATTTTAATACATCGCCTCAAATTCATCTAACAAAGTTCTTTCCTCTAGCAGTAATAAAACATTGCTAAATCATTTTAGTTTGTAACATAGGTGGTTTTCGATTAAAACTTTTGTTTACATTTTATCAACACAAAAGAAAAAAACTAGAAATTTGTCTAAATTTCTTAAAAAATAGTAACAGAAAAAATCTGTTAAGACTATCATTGAAACTCTGTCATTGCGCGTTCAATCACCAATTGATGAACTTGTGAACAATACTATTAATAATGATAAAAATATGAATGAGTATCATCTAGGTTTATTCTCACACAGTAATACCTGCATTCTTACAGTCTATTACCAGTTTTAATAATTTCAATCATAACTATTCAATAACATTAAGCAAGTGATTTTGAAAAATGTTAAGCTCAATAAATGCAGGGCCAAAATCTCATTTGAGAATACACTGCTAACAATTTCCAACTGACAATTTAACACATAGTTATCACAAATTTAAGAAAAGAAAGTTTTCTGTTTGCTACAAATGGATTACCAACATATTGGTGTAATTATCTAAAACAAGAA
The DNA here is from genome assembly GCF_963576615.1 of Watersipora subatra. Classification (NCBI taxonomy): domain Eukaryota; kingdom Metazoa; phylum Bryozoa; class Gymnolaemata; order Cheilostomatida; family Watersiporidae; genus Watersipora; species Watersipora subatra. Next base: position 42,095,287 of record NC_088712.1, read on the forward strand.
ACACTTTGTTTAACTAATAGCGCAATACTACTCGGTAAGTAATCTTTTTTTTTTAAAAATTGACCAGTGTTATATAATGAAAAGCAAAATTGTCCACACTAATGTGTCTTTGGCCAACAAACATCATGAGATTTACAATGTTATTAATACAAACTTGAAAGCTAGCTGGGAGATACAGACAATAATATCAATTTTGTCTGTTCATTCTCCTCATTCCTATTTCTACATGTAGTTCTTTCGACTATTTCTTTTTTTTTTTACTATTCAACAAACACTAGGTTGTTCTATTGCCTTTCCTCTTTAAATTTGACAGGATATAAAATTTGTTTTTGTTTAAATTGGAAAGAGCGAATTTTGAAGGGGATTTTAAAATATCCCTTTTATCAAATGCACCGTTAAAAGATTCATTAACTATATTATCTGTCAATCAAAATATTTACCTAATTGCTTTATTAGACTAAGCTTGTCTTCATCACCGTAATGCTAAACTTTATGAAATCAGAAGCTGGATTTGGTTTATAACTGCAACCTTGGGCGTCAGTATTTGTGCAGACGGGTCATATATTAAACTGTCCATAATTCTTTTAGCAAAATTTTAACTCGCCTAATATTTAAATAAAGATTAGGCAGATAATTTCTGTAAATGTTAGTCAAAGTTTTTAGCATTGAAAATACCTGTATCTAGCAAAAAGACTGTATGTAAATGATAAACAAGCTTTTCTGTTCTTTATCATAATGAAAGTTGCCACATAGGGATCATTTGACTATTTTTATTTAACCACTGCTGTATTTGGATATTATTAATATCAAGTTTACCCAAAAATTTCACACTGCTCAAATTTAACTAGTTTTTGCTTGTTACGCCTCTACATTTAGAAGAATACACTTCTATAGGCAACACGTAAAAGCTTTGAGATATAATTACTACAAAAAGATTGGTAAATACATGTATTTTCCTATTTTCCATTTTAGTGGTTGAGGTTGAATTTGGAGAGCCGTTCAATGTGGCTCCAAAACTTACTACAGGTATGCAACAAAAAAATATCAAAAATGAAAATGAAAAACTTTTTTTATAAGGCTTCAATTAGATGTGATCACGGTGGAAAATTTAAGTAAATAAAAGCTTGGATTTTACTTTCTACGAAAACGCAAAACACTTTCACAAGTGTCTTTATTTGAGTACCTGTATAAATAGAAAGCTTTGTGTTCATTTTTTTGATGCTACAGTAGAATCAAACAAACAAGTTGTCATTTTTGTAGTGTCCAATTGGATGCAACTTTAACTTCAAATGAATAGGGTAACGTTGTATTTTTAAAATATCGTTTCAAAGAAACACCTAAAATCCTAAATTGTAACAAGTACCTTCAGGTCTGGATCTGAGAGTATTATATTCTCTGTTACGAGAACTTAATATAGAGGTCAGCAATTTATCAAGAATCATAGTCAATTGCATGCTTTTATGTTTTCATTTGATCTACCATTTAGGTTTCAACGGCAGATTAAAAACAGCTTATAGGCTTATTTCTTTATTTAAAATGCTTCTTTGACAAAATTCAATTGCAGCTAGCAAGTATTTAATTGCTGTTTTGGTAAATTTCAATAACACAGCTGTAGTTTGTGTTTTCTTGTTTGCATAAATTAGTAGATTAAAATTATGTAATCTGTACTGACATATATACTCTATAAATTGATGCTTGGCTTGCAGGTTACCCAGTACAAGCAGTTGGGTCTGATGAACAGAATTTGAAAAATGAAATGATTGACGGCGAATGTATGGCCATGATGGTAGACTAGACAAACAGCACACGCACACATACAAAGAAAAATATAAATATATAGTGAGCATATGGATACAACCCATAAATTGAACCTTGCGGAAACTGGATAACAAAGCGTTTGAGTGTTTTATTTTAGTGAGTTTTTATTCATTCTGAACCATTTTTTTCTTTACAAACATTGATTTTGTTTCAAAATGTTATTTTTTCTAAAAAAATAAATTGGTAATTTTGCTTTATCATTGTTACTTGCAGGTTTTGCCCTTTTTTTCCTTTTGGCTCACTACATCACTGTTGTTCTTTCTTTTTTTCCTTCTGGTTCTCCTGCTTTTCCCCAACTTTTTCTATTTTCCCCTCTTCCTCTTTCATTACCTTTGCTCAACCTTTCCCCCTGTTTTTCTCTGCTCTTTGTTTCAACTTTCTTTTCCCTTTTTTCTGCTCTTCTATGTTTCTTCCTACTTTTCACATTGATCTATAGGTATATATATATATATATATATATATATGTAGATATATATATATACATATATATATATATATAAATGTATATATATATATAAATGTATATCTATATGTATATGTATATACATGTATATGTATATGTATATATATGCATATATATATGTATATATATACGTATATATATGTATATATATGTATATATATGTATGTATATATGTATATATATGTATATATATATGTATATATATGTATGTATATGTATATATATATATACATGTATATATATATAGATATATATATATATATATATATATATATTGCTGTTGCTGCAGCACTGGTACTTTATTTGAGCGCACAAAAAGAAAGAAGTTCCATCAAGAAAATTGAAAAAAAAATAGACAAGAATGCAAAAAAACGGCATGTGCTGATGATGTGCAAGCATTGTTATCACAGATGATCACTGAAATAAGTCAACTTCAATGCCAAGATATGGTGATATAGTATAAACCTGCTTTTGTTTATACCATTTTTGTTAATACTGATGCTTATATTTAATACATTCCGAAGCAAAAGCATAAATTCTTAGTGGTAACAACCAAAACTTCCTTAAGGCTAACTTCGCAAAAATTTTACAATGTAGATTTTTACTTGTTCAAGTGTAATACATGCCATTTGTGCTACTGCCTAAATACGATATCTTGGAGATAAAAAGCAATAATTGTTTTGTTAACAAATTTAATAAAAACCTATGTACATCAACGCTAAACTCTACTTATAGTTAGATGATCAAGAATGTGATTGGCCTGCTTGTATCTTTTGCCAGAATAATGAAATTCAAGTTGTGTATACGTGTACTTGTTCTGTTTTTCTACGCTCAAACAAAGTAAAGCCTTTCAGAAAATCTGTACTGTGTAAAACATTGTGTGATCTGCAGGCATAAATAACTTATTTTATCGCTAAAGTGATAGAGCATTAAGTGCAGTGCCCACACTGTTGGGTAGTGAGAAGTTATCAAAACCTTTTTTTTAAACTTGCTGCGTTTTTTGCCATCTATAAGATGTTTTAACTTGGCTTTCTGCTTCAGACAATGCATAACGCTTTGCAGAATATTCCATGTGTTAGAACACAGGCTGGTAAACTAACTTGCGACTTGAAAGCCATTTTCTTAAAGTATTTAATCCAATTTAATGCTTAATTTAAAGTTGTTTAATTCCTAGAAAAGCATTCGCTTTGCTGATTGAGCCATTAATATCACAGCATTAAAAAAATTAAAATAAAAAGCTTAGCCAGTGAGGTAAAACAGCTTAGCATGGATATGTTACAGCAAATTTCAAATTGTTATTCTGGTATTTAGAACATGATAAGAAAATAAATTGTCTGTATAACAATTTTTGACCACAAAAAATAGTTGATTGGCGAAAGATTTTACTTCGCATAGTTAAAAATCTTGATTAACATAGCCATACAGTTAATAGAGATGAAAATAAAGGTCACTTATTTTCTCTGCATTGTTCATGTTGGTGCAAACTTGCCACTGCCTTAAATAGCATTTTATTTCTAAGCCAGCTGGAACACTTTCAGCGTTGCATACCACATCATTGTGTTTTGTATGCTACATGCCTAGCAATGCAGAACTGGATTTTGCCAGCTACATGGTACATGCTCAGTGCTGGATATCATACCGTTACTAGCTAGGGTATATATCTTGTAGTAAACACCGTATTGAATAAAATTACTAGCTACATTTTACAGATTCACACTGTACAACATACCATTACCAGTTACCCCTCACAAACTCAACATTCTGTAACTTAACTAGCTGTTTCTTACATGCTCAACACTGCATAGTATAACATGACCAACTGAAAGTTATTTGCTCTGCACAGTTTCTGTTAAGAAAGAAAAATTCTATGACTCCCATAGTGTGTGAATTGTTAAACATAACAAAAGAGAAACTGCCAAAAATTGAGCTATGCCAATTAAGCTTGTTCATCAATTATGTTTCTTGGCAGGGGGCAGTTTCAGTTCTCAATTATTGAATACATTTTGATAATCAAAGCAGCAAATTCTATAGAACGCCACCAAATATCTGATGCAATGAGTCGGAATGATAATAAAACGTGATATGTCTAACAATGTATTTGTGTGTAACAAAAGTTGCAGAAAGCGTCACCTGCTGCAGTTTCTCAAAAGATTATATTGGAATATTTTCAATGGTTTCATACACCGATATTTCAATAAATACAATTAGCTTTCAGTATATTCTTAGAAAACTAAATGATTGCTGCGACCAGACAAGTTTTATGACTGCGCTATGACTCAAGTACGCTAAAATTTTAACAATGTGTTTACTGAACTAATAACTGTCGAATTGCTACAGAGTGGACTGTTTTTCTGGTTGGCAATGGCCCAAAAAATGATTGTGTGAATTTATACATGTAGCTTTCATATAAGCTTTAAATACAAACTTGATCAATGATGCTATTGCTGTAAATTTACTTAGTTGGCTTTATGCTCAACAGTTGGGCTGCTTTCCAGTGGAAGTGGTGCTGTTTCGGGTTTTTCTGTTGAAACAGTTCACTTATACATATATATATATATATACAGCCAAACATGGATAACTCGAACTTCAACGGACCGAGCAAAAGTGTTCGAATTATCAGAGCGTTCAAGTTATCAGAGCACTGTCACAAGTCCATATATTTACTTATTTATTAGTAGATACATGTACATATACAAACTATAATATAAATCAAAAGCACAAATGGCTTGTTTCAAATTAAATGCTTCTAATGTAAAGTTTAAAACGTTTTCATGAAAAAGTATAGAGATTTTTCTATCACTTGAGATTGGTTTGTTGTTTGAGGTGATGTTATTGCCAGGACGTTTTTCAGATTGGCATTGGCAAAACTTGATCGTTGTTGAAATGCTCAAAAGAAAAGACATTTTTTTCTTTTGGGGTTTTACCCACGATCAATTTTGCCGTTTTTTCTTGAAGTTTATGCAGATTACCTTACTTTACCTGAGATTTGTTTAGAGCAACACTCCGAGGCACTTCAATTAGAAGTTTTACGAGGTTTTACGGTACATTCTATATCACTCACGCTTTTTTAATAGATACTTATTGAATGTACACACATATTCTGTGTTTAGGTCAAACGATGAATAGTTTTTTTGTAGCTCAGACAACGTATACGTTTAATTACAAGAATTTTTAAGATGATTTAAACATTCAACATTCCGACGTTGATTCAACACGGAATCAACGTCGGAAAACTATTCATCACGGGCTAGCTGGGTTACGCCACACACTCAAAGATTTTTGCCACGCACATACAAAACAAAAACAACATGCGATTTTTGTTTTGTATGTGCGTGGCGAAAATCCTTGCACGCGTGACCCAGCTAGCCAGTGCTATTCATCGTATCGCAGTATAAATCAAATTTCACCAAACTTTTAGAAAAGTCGTTGGCAAAAATATTTTGCGGAGGGTGGTAATAACGACGCTTATGAATTACGAAAAGATGAATTTTACCTCTATGGCTTTGAATAAAGTGATTTTCTAAAGCGATAACAACCGTTTCGGTAGCCGTTGGGCAAAAAAACAGTTCGAATTAACAGTGTTGAGTTCGAGTTATCTATAGCAATTTATCATTACGTGGGAACGGACCAAAGGAAATGTTCAAATTAACCATGTGTTCGAGCTATCTGTAGACGAGTTACCCATGTTTGACTGTAAATATATATATACATATATATTTGAAAAATTATTGCGAAAAAAGTAAACTTTTAGTATTTGCGTTACAAATTTGTTTCGTGCCGAGCACACATCAGACGCAATTGTACTAAAATGAAAAGCTTTACTGAGTGTGCCAAAATATCAGAAATGGGCTCGCTGTGGTAATCATGTAATTCAGTGCTAAGTGTAACCGAGAAGATAACTCCTAGCATGTCTGCAATTAGAAGTCAATTCATTTCTTTTATTTAATGTGCCTAAGTGTGGTTTGCATATTATGAAGTATTATTCAAGTAAACATAATTTGCATCTTTTTGTTTTGTTTGTCTATGGTTGTGCTTGAGCTAGTATTTTCCATGTTATGTTGTATGTTGAGTTGCTTTCTTTTAACTTCCAAATGTGTTTGCTCAATTCTGTGCGGTGTTGTTTGTTTGTGTGGTTAAACGAGGCTTTATGCTTACTGTATCTAGTTTTAAATTCGGTTGAGCAAAGTCCTATGTAGGTTGCTAGAAGGTTGTTTGTGTTGTTGCTTACTATTGCTTGATATATCACATTTTTGGCTCTGCATTTTCCTTCCAAAAGGCAGTTGTTCTTTTGTCTGCAGTTGCAACTTTTTTCGTTGTCTTCTCTTTGTAGTGTACTGGTTTTATTAAGGGTTTTGTTGCTCCCATCAATGATTGTTTTCATGTTTGGCATTACTGAGTAGCTCAGTTTTAAGGTATGTCTATTAAATATTGCTTGGAGTGGGTGTTTCTTTGGGAAGCATGTTGTAACTATGCTGAAGAATTTTTGTCCGATATTGGTTGCAACATTGACGCTGAATGGTGGGTTGTACCATGTGATTTTTCTTTGTCTGTTCCTTTTTTTAGGTTTTTTCATGTTGGTTTCATATTGCAGTTTGGTGTTGCATCCACTTTTGTGGAGTGCTTCTTGGTATGGTTGTACTGTGCTGTTAAATTGTTGTTCATCTGATGAAAGTGCGTTTAGTCGTTTGTTTATGTTGTCTGGTAAGTTTTTCAATATGGAAGGTGGATGGTTGCTTTGTTTGTGCACATAAAGTATTGTGTTGCTTGATTTTTGGAAAGGCTTGAAGCTGCCATCTTGTAGATTTAAAGTTACGTCAAGAAAGTTCGCTGATCGTTTGTTAGCCTCAATAGTAATTTTCAAGTTGTTCTTATTAAATATGTTGCATATCAGTTTCTTTGTTTTCTCTATAGCTTGTGGTGTACCCTTGCAAACCGCAAGTCCGTCGTCTCTGTATAGTCCAATGCTGCAAGTCAATTCTTTGGGTATTTGAGTCAGTAAGTCAGTCCCTACTAATTCACAAGTCTCCGCTCCGTCGTAACTACCCATAGTCACGTCAAACAATTTATTAGAGTTCTTCTTTGACCAGGTCTTCTTTTAAAAAAAGCATTAGATTTTGCAAGCAACATAACAAATATCACATAAGACGAAAAGGCAATCATACTACATGCAAAAACATCGCTTGTATTTCACAACGACACGGCCTGGTCAAAGAAGAACTCTAATAAATTGTTTGACGTGACTATGGGTAGTTACGTCGGAGCGGAGACTTGTGAATTAGTAGGGACTTACTTACTGACTCAAATACCCAAAGAATTGACTTGCAGCATTGGACTATACAGAGACGACGGACTTGCGGTTTGCAAGGGTACACCACAAGCTATAGAGAGAACAAAGAAACTGATATGCAACATATTTAATAAGAACAACTTGAAAATTACTATTGAGGCGAACAAACGATCAGTGAACTTTCTTGACGTAACTTTAAATCTACAAGATGGCAGCTTCAAGCCTTTCCAAAAACCAGGCAACACAATACTATATGTGCACAAACAAAGCAACCATCCACCTTCCATATTGAAAAACTTACCAGACAACATAAACAAACGACTAAACGCACTTTCATCAGATGAACAACAACTTAACAGCACAGTACAACCATACCAAAAAGCACTCCACAAAAGTGGATACAACAGCAAACTACAATATGAAACCAACATGAAAAAACCTAAAAAACGTAACAGACAAAGAAAAATCACATGGTACAACCCACCATTCAGCGCCAATGTTGCAACCAATATCGGACAAAAATTCTTCAGCATAGTTACAACATGCTTCCTAAAGAAACACCCACTCCAAGCAATATTTAATAGACAAACCTTAAAACTGAGCTACTCAGTAATGCCAAACATGAAAACAATCATTGATGGGAGCAACAAAACCCTTAATAAAACCAGTACACTACAACGAGAAGACAACGAAAAAAGTTGCAACTGCAGACAAAAGAACAACTGCCCTTTGGAAGGAAAATGCAGAGCCAAAAATGTGATATATCAAGCAACAGTAAGCAACAACACAAACAACCACGTAGCAACCTACATAGGACTTTGCTCAACCGAATTTAAAACTAGATACAGTAAGCATAAAGCCTCGTTTAACCACAAAAACAAAAAACACCACACAAAATTGAGCAAGCACATTTGGAAGTTAAAGAAAACTACTCAACATACAACATAACATGGAAAATACTAGCTCAAGCACAACCATACACAAACAAAACAAAACGATGCAAATTATGTTTACTTGAAAAATACGTCATAATATGCAAACCACACTTAGGCACATTAAATCGAAGAAATGAATTGACTTCTAATTGCAGACATGCTAGGAGTTATCTTCTCGGTTACACTTAGCACTGAATTACATGATTACCACAGCGAGCCCATTTCTGATATTTTGGCACATTTGGTAAAGTTTTTCATTTTAGTACAATAGCGTCTGATGAGTGCTCCGCACGAAACAAATTTGTAATGCAGATACTAAAAGTTTACTTTTTTCGCAATAATTTTTCAAATACTTCATACTCCACTAATAATCTTTTAGGTTTTTAGTGTAGAGTTCTCTTTTTATATGCTTATGCATTTGCTTTTAGTTAATATATATATATATATATACATATATATATATATATATATATATATTTACATATACAGTGAGACACGGATAACTCAAACTTCAAGGGACCGAGCAAAAATGTTCGAGTTATTAGAGCGTTCAAGTTATCAGGACAGTCATAGGTGCACGTATTTATCAGTAGAAACATGTACATATACAAACTATACATAAATCAAAAGCATAGATTGCTTGTTGCAAGTTAAAGGGTCTCTCGTGTGAAGTTTTAAGTACTTTTAATCAGAAAGTATAGATATTTTTCTATCATTTGAGATTTGTTTGTTGCTTTAGGTGATGTGACTGCCAGGGCATTCTCAGATTAAAATTGACAAAACATGATCGCGGTTAAAACGCTCAGAAAAAATACATACATATTATTCTACCGAGCGTTTGAACCAATATCAATTTTGCAGAAAGTCAGTTATTACATAACTGCTTTACTATTAAAAACCCATTATCTATTTTGCCGATATTACTTTAAATTATCCAAATTTTACCTCACTTTTCTTGCTTTCGGAGGGCTTATCGCTAAGCGGATTTTTGGTAAAATTTGATTTTTGCAAATTTTTAAAAAAGTCGTCAATGAAAATATTTGCCCATGTTGGTAATAACGAGGCCTAAGGACTAGTAAGAGTCAATGTTTATCTCTATGGCTTGGAATAAAGTGATATTCTAAAGCGACAGTAACAACCGTCTCGGTAGCCGTTTGGTTAAACTTTTCTAGTTAACCGAGTTTCAGTTGAGTTATCTAAAGCCAATTATCATTGCGTGGGAACGGACCAAGCAAATCCATTTGAGTTAACCATGCGTTCGATATAGCCGAGGGCGATTTATCCGAGTTTAACTATATATATATATATATATACATATATATATATATATACATGTATATATATATATATATATATATATATTACTAATACTAGTAACATGCATATACCAATATATACCTATTTATATATATGTAGATGTATGCATGTATAGCTATATATATATATATATATATATATATATATATAAATATAGCTATATATATATATATATATATATATAGCTATATATGCATACATCTACATGTACATATATATAAATATGTATATATTGGTATATGCATGTTACTTACACTACTGCTTCGACTATTGAAGCGTCATCAGCGCAGCCGGCAAGGGAGATGAACTCCCTTTTCAATGAGTGTTGAATTTCAGCCGAGAAACGAGTAAAATGCCTAAAAAAAACTAGCCTTTGTGCAAAGCTCATTACTTTTGTGATTTGAGCACATTGACTTTCTTAAAGTCTGTGAGGCAACCTAGTTGTTTCATGGCAGGAATTCAACTCTCATTGGTAATGGGATTTGTGTTCCTTGCCTGAGCTATGAGCTGCACTGATGAGGCTTTAATAGCCGAAACAGTACTGTCTGTAGCATATATATATATATATATATATATATATATATATATATATATATATAAATATATATATATATATTTACATGTATATGTACTGTATATACAGATGTCTGTATGAATACCCTGACACATGACAACAAGGTCAACACATTTATATGCATTCGTACATTCTACATCCTACAACCTACAGATTATTTTCAGCTAGTAATATATTAGTTTACAGCTTCTATGGTATGTATTTGACATTAGTTATTATCTAGGGTCTTGGCCACATGAGTGTGTATATGCGTGCATTAGTATGTATGCTCAAATGTTTTTGATTGTGTGTTGGTTGTGTATGTATGCTGTTTGGATGAGTGTGTATGCTTGTGTGCGTGTACATGCATGCCCAAACATGCATGTACACACACACACATGAACACACATGCATGCACACACACATGCAAGCATGTATATGCATGTACATGCAAGCACATGCATGCACACGCATGCACATGTGGGTGTGTATGTGTGTGCGCGCATGCGTGTGTGTGCATTTGTGAATTTTTGTGCCCGGGAGTGTGCTTGTATGCATGTGTGTTCTTGCGTGTTTGTATGAATGCATGTGTGTGCGTGTGTGTGTGGGTGTACACATGTGTACATGTAAAGTAAATGTCAAAGCTTTTGTATCATTATTGGGTTTTCTCTTGATACTTTTGGTTTTTATATTGGGCAGCTAAAAGTAAATTTAGCTTTTAGCAAATGCGCTTCCAATTTTCGACTTATGTTTATACGGTTTGAATTGCGTTTTAGTAGTTTCTTTAGCAGATTTAAAACCTTAATTAAAGTTTACTAGTCTTTTTAAAAGCAGGCTCATGCTCTCATGTTTGCATTTGAGCCGATACTTTTATTTTAATCAGAAAAATCACACTTGGAAGCTAAACTATATTTTTGATGTGAAAATTTAAAAAAGGGAATTAAAAAAACTTATTACTTGCTACAAGATTTGTAAAAAAAACAGTTTAATTTCTGACTTTTTTGAACTTTTGATAAAACACTTCATAAAATAATTGTTAACTAGAACTTCCCAGCCATACAGCCCACGACCAAAGTGATATTGGAAAAAGTAAGGGTACTGATGGTTGAGAAATGCAATATTAGCAGTTAAATGGCACTGTAGTGCAATAGGATAACTGCAATAGTAGCTGTAATGTACTGGGTGTGGGTGTTATTATATACAACAAACAGCAATAATGAAAAGAGACGATTATATGTTTATATCTCTCCCATGCAATAGGAGAAATGCAATATTAGAAGTAAAATGGTAAGCTGCTGTGTAACATACACCGGCTGAGGAGCCGTATATCATTGGTCATAGCGACCAAAATCAAGAAGTTGTGTTATTTATTTAGATTTCTGTATTTATATCTACAAAATTAGGCTGAAACTAAAAATTTACACAGATTTTAGCTGGTTTTCATAGAAATAGGTGTATATCTGCCCGCAAATGCAGGCCTATTACTAAATTTTCAGATATTATAAACAGCTTGGCAGCACCGCGATATTGGGCTCAGCTGCAGTATAATCAACAAAATCTTTAAAAGATAATAACAGTAACATATTGCACTCCATTGGTCCCTATATACTTCGATTTTGTTAATTCAAATGATTATGCTTATGACTAAATTTCATGATAATCTTATAAATTTAAAGAATTATTCTTACAATCAAATATTGTAATAATCTTAAAAGAATCGATCAAAAAATATCATCATCATTTCCTTTACTTTCACTGCTTTGGACATCAGTTGGAATACCAAAGTACTCATTATAAGTGTTCAAAATGTCAGAGTCCAGTAGAATTGGCAAATAAGAAATGATCACTTTTCAGTACTTCTATTTTAATTACAGAAACCTTCGGCAATTGGACAATGACATAGACTGGTGAAATGTGCACAGTTTTCTTGTGAAATGCGCACAGCTTACTGGTTCTAATCTCTGTTGCACGGCCTTATCGGCGCTTTGTTGGCCAGTCTTAATTTTGATTGAAAAAGGTTTGTCAAGTTTTTATGGCGATTTTAGGCCTAATTAATCTGTTTATTCATGCATAATCCGATCCGATGGGTAAGTTGTGGGATACTATGTCAACTTTCCAAAGACTTGGTAATACATTTAAATATGTTTATACGTGTTTTGTATCATTACTATACTTAAACGACTCTACACAAAAATGGTTAAATTTTTTGATGGGATTTTGGTACAAGGGTTTTGTCACGATCGTTGACAGTTAGTCTTTCAAGAGCTGTGTGCGCATATGCATTTATCATAAAGCTCCGAAACAATTGTGGTCGTGGGAAAATGTAACTTTCCATTGATTATAACCCATTGGAACTGCATGATTGAGCTCTCTTTTGTCTTCTTTTTCCTCCATTCTCCTTTTGTTCTTTACTTTTGTTATCTTATCGTTCTTTCTCTCTTTTGTCCATTAGTTATCTTTTTTTGTGTTTGTCTGTTTATCTTTCGGTACTTCATCTTCCCCTTTTACTCCAAGTTTATGCTTTTTACTTTTCCGTCTTCTTTCTTCATCTCTTAAGTTCTCCTTTTGTTTGTTATTATTCTATCTGTAAATATGTAGTTTTATAAACTGATGCAAACATTTTTTTACAAAGTATAACTCTGCTCTTATCTTCTTTAAAAGTTTCTAGTTTTGCATGACACTAGGCTGTACTGTGCTTTTCATCATTTTTATTTGTTAATTTGAGAAGCTAAAATTTACCTGCCACATATAGCATCAGTGAAACTTGTTCTGTATATTTATATAATAACACTAGAAGTTATTCCTCCTTCTAAGCCAGTATTATGTGAGTTAGTTGGATCATAGGGCACAATGGTATTGAAACGATACCCATATGCATGTAATACAAACTGCTCATCCTGTCCTTACTATTATACGCTGTGAGATGACAACTCTTTACAAAGTTTTTATAAAGAAAAATAAGCAATTTCTTTCTAATACAAACTTTACATAATTTTTCTATCTCTCTTTGTTTGGCACCAATATTCGCTCTTTGCTTGGCACAGATTGGCACAAATATATAAAACCGGTAAACTGTTTCAAGTTTTAGCAGCACTTTTAAAACTTACAAAAGGTTTCTGAAAATGCAGCAAAGAATTGTTTAATGTCCAATTACGCAGAACAAATATTTAATGACAATAGTTCACTGGGTAAATAATATTGTGCATTATTTTTATGTTGATTTTCTAAAAAGAAGAAAATATTTTTCTCAAGATTTACAGAGTAGCTACTACAAGCTCGCCTGTTGCGGTTGTAGTTATCATACTCTTTCATGGTAGCTAAAAACAGTTAAATCACGATATAAACCTAGCAAAGCAGAGAATATTTTTATGGTGTTCCACAAAAGATAAATTGTTGTTTTTATATTCTGTACTTTTTATTCTTCTTTGCTTGTAGAATGTAGCATTGACCAAACCAGTAAATGCACTGACTCAAGCTTAGTTTGTTTGAACATTCTAATGAAAATATTAAATATGAGTGCAAATACCGTGAAAGACATCCATGAATTTAAATATACCTTTTGAAAAAAACTAGCTGTTGCGAAAAATAGCAGTTGGCAGTTGAAAAAAATTAAGCAGCAGAACATGCGGAGCTCTAAAATCTTTTCGTGAATCTTCTAAATATTGATAGACAAGCAGAAAATATTGTATCAAGCCTAGCTTTATGTCCTTAAAAATAACCTGCAAAAATTAGTTGTTAAGGAACCAATTTTATTAAAAGCTTTGTAGTAGTCTAAATATGCTGACTTTTGTCATATAAAATTATAAAAGTTTTAAGATTTATAGCAAGCTGACTATACAAACAATATACCTGTTGGTAAAAACATTTTGCACAACCAGCATGAGTAAGTCGTAAAAGTGAATATTAGAAATATAAGAATTACTGCAGATTGGTTATATAAACAGTAAACTTGTTAGTAAAAAATTGTGTGCAATCGGCATGACTGAGTCATAAAGGTGAAATCTTATAAATAAACTCATTAGCTTGTCTATAACTTTAGCTTGATTAATGTCTATTTATATTAAAACTGGTTTCCGAATACGCCACACGCACTGGCGACAGCATTGCAGGCTTTCAGTGGTGAAATGTGAAACTGCCCACTGGTTACCGCCGGGTATCATCGGTGGTTGCCGGTGATCAATGCAAGAGTTTAGCAAGGTTCAAATTTTGCGAGGAGCCACAGGCTAAATTTTTCCAAAATGCACTGTACAGGTGAATGTCTGCAATATTAAAACAGCATGACTAGTGAACATTTTTATGCGACTGTTAGCGATGCAGCTTTATGTTAACAGAAGCCGCCAAGCCTAGAATCGCAAGCATTTTTCTGTGCAAGTTACCTCCAGGGTCTCGCAATCAATGAAGGAACCAGACTTAAAGCAGCTGTAGATAGTTATAAAGACATGCCAGTGTTTGCCAGTCTTACTCTTGATTTCCTACCTCCTGTAGCAGTTGTATCATAATAATAGTCAAAGGTTTTTAGTTTAGACAATTATGTGACTTGTTAAAAGATTATTCAACTGTTATAGAACAGTGTTTCCTAAACCCATAAGCATATTTGGGGATGTTACATGCTTGATAGTGTAAATTGTAATGCAAATATTTAGTTATAACATCAGCATCACGAAATAATTATTTCAAGTAAAAACTGTTTAGCCACACACTCTATACTGACAGAAGGTTGGAATTTCAAGACACATCTAACTCCTGTTGCTGATAAAGATAATAAAATTTGAAATTACTTTAGATACTTAGATTACTTACTAAAGATACTTTAGATTATGTCCCTGTTGTATGATTTTTGCCCTCCCAAATCAAGCATAATAGTTTTTTATTATTGCCACACAAATTCTAGTTCACCAAATGAATTTAACAAAATTTGTTTTCAAAATTCAAATTTGGCGGTTTGTGTGTTATCGGGACAAAATAACCAAAATACTTATATGCTGTTTAGAGAAAACTTTCTCATAACGCTTAAAAGAGACACAATCACTGGTTTCTCTTAGTTTGGCATTCCTCGTGTAAAACGCGGTGTATAATATTTTTCTTTTAAAACTAGTAGCCAAATTGGAATTCACGATCTTACCACAAAAGGTCAGAGGTCAGACAGCCTTTTTCAATACGCTAACTAAAATCTACTCAATTACGAGAACAAAATAGTACAAGCTTTTTTGCCAAAGTAGTTTGACAAATTCTTTCATGAGGTTAGCTAAAAGTTATACTGAAAAGAAGTTGAAAGCAAGTAAGGAAGAAAATTTTTGCGATGAAAAAGTTGGTTCCAAAAAATAGTTCACAATATGAATGTATATGTGATACAACTTAGCATCAAGTGTGTTTGTACTAAGCTACAGCTAAATTTACTCAACTCTAACTCAAAGTTTATTATAAATGTAAGTCTTCCTCAAATTTAGGTACTCTTTACGGCAGACACTGTAGTACATTCTAATGTTGCATTTTATTGCAGATCATGACCACTAAATAATCAAAAGTTACAGTAAGTCACTAAGGTAACTAACATTAACATAGTATTTTGTTACTCATTTTTAATATGTACAGTACTTATAAAAAAGTTTGATAATTTCTATCAAGGTTTGTTTGCATTATATAATTGGTATGGGTTTCCATATCCTTCATTTAAATTTTTTTCCCATGATGCCAACCCTAGAACAAATTAGAATCGTATGGCAAGGGCACACTGTACTCTAGTAGTTTGAGGTATATCTTGCTAGCACCTCAGGCTAAAGCTACATTATCTCTACAAAACTTAACACAATCATTCATACATGGTTGGCCATTTGATGGATAAGCACTCCTTTTAAGTAAATTCACAAAGCAACATCAGTAGAGCGAAAAGTATGAAAAACTGTTTGACTTTCAGGAGGGTGTCCAAAAAAATGAAATGAAATTTGCGCAAATTAATATTTTTTCGAAGATAAGAAACTATAACCATATCTAAGAAAACTCTTCGGCGAGTTATTTTAGTTCACATGACAAAAAATTAAATGAGATGGTGGTATTGCTTGGTATACTTACAGAAAACACTTTTTATAATCTGTTGAATGTTAGGAACTACCGAAAAAGTCACTGCTGTCGCTAACATAAACACTTTGACTGTCATAAAACTTAAAGCTGCTGTTTACGCTCTTCATATTTGGTAACGTTGACAGGGTTCTTAGTGAGAAAAACATTACTTGTTTTTTTTACAAATCCTTTAGCCTCACTGTTGGAAGGGAAGAAAACCTTAAAATTTTGCATAAAATTCAAAATAATTCTAAAAAATGTTTGTAGCTGAAACAAAGCTCTGCAATTAGAAATTTCTGTCCTACCATTAGCTTTGCTCTAGGGACTTCAATTTTTTTGCCATAATATAATATTTGGGAAGCCAAGCCCTTTTACTTTGACTAAAAAAACTTTTAATGTTGATTTTTTGTTATAAAACTTTTAATAGAACATCGAAAATCAAAACTACTATGACTATAACTATAATGAAATAATTCTGCAAATAACTTCTATTGGGTATAAACTGTTTAAAATTGAAACTTTTTTTACCTTAGTTATTTTTCTCATTACATACATGTATCAAACTGATAGGTGTGTAAGTGGTGTAATAGAAACACGTTCCAATTGCGCCACTATTTTCAAAATCAGCTCTGTAGCTTTTATTGAATATCTATAATACACATAACACTGTAACTTTTTTGCAAACACAAGAACTTGATAACTTTTAATACGGTTAAAAAATACAAATACAGTAAAAGTAAAAGTTGAGTTAATCATTTTGCCTGATTTATTATAGAAATTTATTTCCGACATCTCTCAATGTTGTTTGGTTTACCTAGTTTACAAAGTTAATGTATGAGCAAGGACCAACTTTTTGTGAGATTGTTTTACATTTTTAGTGTTCTTTTTCTAGTTGAGTTTATTGTTTCACAAAATACACATACAACTTTTTTTCTGAATGACTGGATGTCAAACTTTTAAATAAAAATGTTTTTAAATTCATGAGCAAGCAAGTTATTCAATTTCCACATTTACCGTTTTTAGACAAAAAGTTGGGCTGAAGCACTTCACACAATTATTTGAAAAAGATTTACTAAAGAATTAAAACTGTTGACAACACATTTTGATTTTGCAATGTTAATTGTTGATAGTGTCCCCGGGCTAGCAAAACACTCTAACGGGTTTTTAAAAGAAGTTTCGCTCGCATATATAAAAACTTGTTTAAAATAACCTTGACTAGATTTTTATATAAAACTAGCATAGATATATCTGTCTTGCATAAACAAACTTACCAGGCCGTAAAACTACATAAGACTAGCTGTGAACCTATCAACCTCTCACAAACTAGTAACGACAATCCTAGACAGAAAGTGTAAGATATTATTTCTTTCATCAATGTTTCACTACTCCTTAACCGTTTTTGTAGCAATTTTGATGCTGGGAGTTTTGGTTAAAGTAGTAGCAACTTTCATTAGTAACATCCTTTGTCTGACAGTCTTGAAAAGTACATGCAGATCCGAATTACTGGTTTTTGTGCTTCTATACACCTTCTAAATTTTTGAATTTTTTGATTATTTAAAAGTTTAAAATAAAATAAATCAGCATCAGAAGAAAAGCTACATGACTATCAAAAAGTAATATTGATATTTGTAAAATTGTTTTTCAATTCTACGCAATAGAATTGAAAAAATCATACAATGTATGCAGAGCTTGTCAAATTGTTATGATTTTTTGAAGTCAGGTAGATCATTTAAAGACTGTTTTGCCAATCATTATACTAGAAATTCCACTGTCATACGGCCCACGACCGAAGTGATATTGGAAAAAAGAAAGGGTACTGATGGTTGAAAAATGCAATATTAGCAGTCAAATGGCACTGCAGTGCAATAGGATAACTGCAATGGTAGCTGTAATGTACTGGGTGTGGGTGTTATTATATACAACAAACAGCATTAATAAAAGGAAAATATTATATGCTTATATCTCTCCCCCTGCAATAGGAGAAATGCAATATTGGCCAATATTAAAAGTAAATTGCACTAATATTATTAGAATAACCAATATTATTAATATAGTAATACTATAAAACCAATGCACAATTTTGTTTACATTTCAAAACCTCATAGCTAACAATATCAAGAAGTTGTAATATTTATATAGATTTAAAAAAAAATCTATTTAAAAAAGTGTTTGGTCACGACAAACAGCAATAATGAAAGGAAAATATTATATGTTTATATCGCTCTCCCTGCAATAGGAGAAATGCAATATTAGAAGTAAAATGCACTGATATTATTAGAACGAACGATATTATTATTATAGTAATACAGTAATAATAGAAAACCAATGCACAAATTTGTTTACATTTCAAAACGTCATAGCTAACAATATCAGGAACTATCAAGAAGAATATTCAAACTTATAATTAAATGTCGTAATACTCTCATTAAAATCATTAGAAAAAAATATCATCGTGATTTCCGTCACTTACACTGCGTTGGACATCAGTTAGAATACCAAAGTACTCAAAACATGTGTCTAAAATGTCAGTTACTTTGAAATCGGCAAAAATGAAACGATTTCTGTACTCCTACGTTAATTACAAAAACCTTCAACAATCCTATAGACTGGTGAAATGTGGGCGTTATTTCTTCGTGAAATGCGTACGACTCAATCGTTCTATTCCCTGTCGCTCGCCGTTTTGATTTTGGTTCTTAACTTTGATAAAAGTGAAGCTGAGCAAGTTTTAATAACAATTTTCGTCCAATTAAATCTGTCTATTTGTGTGTAATCCGATCAGATGAGTAAGTTTTAAGATAATGCTGACGGTGTACAAAAACTTGGTAACATATTTAAATAAGTTTAAATGTGTTTTGTTTCATTCCTATACTTTAATGTGTTTTGTATCGTTATTATACTTTAATGACTCTACAAAACGATGGTTAAATTTGTTGATGTGATTTCAAAGCAAGGGTTCGTCTCATTGTTGATGAATAATTTTCCTAAGTTGTGTGCACATGCATTTATCATAAAAACTTCCAAACTTCGCATTCGCTCGTTTGGTCGTCGGATAAACAAATTTTACAGAAAAATCTTACATAAATTCAATCTCTTCAAAGAATAAATGATGCAGGGTAAGGTCGTGCTGAAAATTGAAGATTATTTTTGTTTTGACTGCTCAAATCCTATCGTTTTTTGAAAAATCAAATTGGACAAAAAATGAATAAATCTTTCCTCTACTAGATGTTAACTAAATGATTTGGTTTCTTTTTACTTTAAATACTGAGCAGGTCATGTTGGGTGGTTTAATATAGCTAATGTCCACACCTTCAGTAAAATATCTTCACACTTGCAGTGGTAAGCATGTTGCGACATCAGTCAAGGCAGTGGCAGAGATTTAAAAATCACTACAATTACACACAGCAATGACAAACTCTCCTCGATAATTAATTCTTGATTGGTCCTACTAATCTTTAACAATTTTCTTAAATAAAAATATCTGAAAGAGTTGTTGCAGATTTTTTAAAGCTTTTTACAGTTTTGAAATGCAGTTATTTAACCTACTGAAACTATTTATCACATTGGAGAAATGGTTAATTGGTGGTATTTAGCGTTTTATTTAAAAAAAATCATATTCATCTTAGCTTTTGAGCAGATTTTTAAGCACGGGTTTATTAGGTATCAGAGTTGCGATTCCTTTCATGAGTTTGCGATGAAGTGCTTCGAAGAAGAAGTACTTCAGATCAAAATTAACTTTCTATTTTGCCCAATCTTCACATTTTACGTTTACTGTATTTATGCTCACTTATCTCTTCCACTTGCAGTTTTTAACCATCAGCAAGCACAATAATTTTTTTTGCCAATTTTTCTACAATTATTTGCTTAACCAACAACTGCTCAAAGCGACCTTTCACTTTGATGCTTGTTGTATAGCCATGTGTTTCTCCTATAGCAACGTTTTAACAATGCAACAGTAGTTTACACCTAAGAGCTATCTCACAAGGTCAACTGATCGCTCATAGCAATCCACACTAGACACCATAAACAGCTTTTAGATGAGAAATTGGGATGATTAAATAACTTCCTGTAAGCCAACAACAGCTTTAAGCCTATGGGAGCTAGTGTAATTTTTCCACCAGTCATTGTTCTTGACCACTTAAAAGTGTATGGGATAGGCTACATATGCAAAAATAAACGAAACTTATAGCGCAATCCTTTAGTTCAGGGATTGGAAATTTTCTTGATGAGGTGCATTGTTTCAACCTGCCCTGCATATGGGGCGGGTTGAAACACGATAGAGGGTTGGTTGAAACAGACATTCTTCTCCAGTATAATGCCCCATATGAAACAGGAGATGACCTTAAATTTAATATTAAAAGGATTTTAATAATATAACCGATCATCTGAAGGCATCAGCATCAATCAATGTTATAATCTATAGATAAAACTCTTTATTCTTCGAATTCTGTAAGAATAGTTAAGAACTTGAGTCAAAGTGCCGATCTAGCTGTATCCCTGGCAATAATTGGATATGACTGTATCTTGTGATACACTGTCTACTGACAACATCATTTTCATCTGGAGCTACAAAACTTTTTCCACTTTGCTTAAAATAACGCATCGCGATATTTTCTGTAGCGGCATCTATGTTCACCTCTCTGCCAACGAAGAGCGTTGCTCGCTTTTTAGAGGCGAATCGTATGGCTACATAACCATTCAGTTGTCAATCTTTGATGTCCTCTACTATTTCCTCATCCGCATTTTTATCATCATCATCTTTGACGAGTGTTAACTACAAGTTGGCTCTACAAATACCCCGTAACACGCCCTTTGATAGCTCGAGAAAGCGTAACATGGTTTATGTTACATGACTTAGCTTGCCTCATAGATTGTTTTTCATCATTAACCAACTTCATAACTGATTGCATACCATATTGCAAGGTATCCCTGTTAATTGTTATTTTATATTTCCTCGTATTTGCCGGTTTATATTAAAACTTCTTCATACTAAATGAAAGATACTTGTGCTAAAATGATATGGCGCTGGTTGAAACAATAAAAAAGTGTTTCAACCAGCACCAAAAACTTGATTCAACTTGCCCCATATAATACCTGAATTTCAGCTGGCGAAATGTTTATTTAAAATTAGGCCTAAACCATTTATAGTACAGCAATAGCATCTCTGAGGTGACCTAAAAATTATTTGTCTAAACTCCTACATTGAAAGAAGTTCAATAAAACATCAAAAATCTGACAAGTTAACATTTTTAAAATAAAGCCAAAATGTCAAAAAGAATGTTAAAAAAGTGCTCTCACATGTTCTCTTTTTTATTTATCACCATTAAAGACCTTGAATACCATTGAACTCGAAACCCCTGGAATGGCAGAAGTCATTTACGAGTACGGAATTCTGGCCGACACCATGTTCAGTTAGCGTTTGAGTTAACTTTATTGTGTTCAATGCGAGAAAGAAATCTAATTTCAGATTTAACAGCTATGGAAGATCACAAATATACCGCTAAATTAAAGGGACAGACTACTGAGATTAACAAGCTTTAAAATATTGGACGCAACTTTGTTTTTCTAGGAGCAAATGAAGTCAATGCTAGACTTGACTGAAATTTTTGCAATCAAGTATATTGTTTTTTGTTTTTATGCTGTGGTGTTCAGAATTTGAAATTCACAGGAAATTGATTTGCTGGTGGCGCCAAAACTCTGAGGTATAAATCAAAATACTAAGAAGTTGGTTGGAGCGCTTTGAAACAGCAGTTAATACATTACTAAATACTTTGCTACACAGAGATTCTTGCCAAAGTCTTGATCCGTGACCCTGAGCGACCCTGTAGTTAAAGCTACAATTGGCTTGTTGGAACGCAATTCATTTATATTGACATTTTATCTTCTTTATAAATGAGATTATAAAATGTCGATCAATATCACAAATGGGCTTAAGCTATTTGATGAATAGAAAGCCCTTCATGGAAAGTAAACCTAACACCATGACCTTATGAATAACTGTTTAGTATCTGTCCTTTGAACATTTGGACTTGGCTAAATGAATAAAGGCCGGGCAACACGTATCGTGTAATTTCAACTAATCTGGGAAATTCCATTCGTACGAAATTTCTGACCTGCCACACAGAGTTTCCCCACCATGGAATCGTACGAAACTAACTTTCAACTAGCCAATCATAACGCGGTGATAAATTGAAGCCGATTCCGTTTCAATAATTTGCTTCAGTACAAACACGCGGGTCAGCTCTAATAAAAGATAACGATTTGTGAGTTTCTAGTTGCAATTCCTAATTCCTGAAATCGATGGCGGAATGTACACGTAAATTAATTTCGGCGCCTACAATATAACTGCGCGTTAATAAGGTCGTTTCTACGCAACTACAAAACTGCTAATGCTAGTTGCACTGAGTAGTTGTAGTAGGCTGTTGTTGTAAATGGTTTTTAGTATACTTTTGAATAGAGCCTGTACATTGATAATATTATTACGAACTATTACGTATGTACTACATTGCAAAACGGTTATTTTGTATGACTACAACAGGTTTTGTCTTGCCCACAAAACCATTTTACTTTTTCTTCTAATTACAATACAAATTTAAACCTGATTTCAGCAATTGTTAGCCTAGCTACAAAACAGATATATTTTTATTAAATACATATTGGAACCTGACTTTTCAGCAAATATTAGTCTAGCTACAAAACAGTTATGTTTCTATTAAATAAATCCATTACGTCCATGGTACTACTGATTAAATATAATCGCCAACACAGTACACAGTTTTCAAACCGAGTTAGGAACTGCAGGCTAGAAACTCGCAAATCGCTATCTTTTTTAGATCTGACCAAACATGCGCAAAAGAAAACGGCCTTCAACATTCAACTAACTTTTTCAACCGACCAATCAAAAACGATTCGTAGGAATTTCTGACGTTTCGTCCAATTCAGGAATCGTTCATCGTGCGCAACCAATGATGGACGAATTCGTCTAAATGTCAATTTGTACGAATCGTTTCGTTCAATTTTCGCCAATTTCGTGAGAATTTTGTCTCGTGTGGCTCTACCTTAAGACCGGAAGCATACATGTATACATAATTTATTTGAAAAAGTACCTAAAATCTGGATTAATTTGTTTGTTTTACTTTAAGATTTTGGTCATTTCACCAGTTTAGAATTTTAAATAATTTGGCCAAA
Source organism: Watersipora subatra (assembly GCF_963576615.1). NCBI lineage: Eukaryota > Metazoa > Bryozoa > Gymnolaemata > Cheilostomatida > Watersiporidae > Watersipora > Watersipora subatra. The sequence continues at coordinate 42,118,902 of NC_088712.1, forward strand.
CATGGATGAAATTTACGGCTTATGGATTGGCAAGTTGACAAATACTGAGGATGTGAAATGAAGTAATTAGTTTTTTGTTAGCAGGATGTTTCTGTACTTAATCTTCCAATTAATGGTGCTAGAAGAGCTAAGCTAAAATTGCAGTCATACACAGTCAGAATACACTTACCTTGATGGTCAGACAGACAACAGTCTTACTGATGTCTACTATTACCTGATCCACTTTGCACGATACAGACATTGTAATGAGGTCTGTGATGGAGTAGAATTTGGGTCTAGAGATGAGGAGAGATGTAATATTGACCGTTCCAGGGAGAATAGAAAACCACAGTAATAACACTTTGCTGTAAAATTGTGAAACCACACATTTACCAAGTTCGTAAACATGCTGTGCTGAGAAAGTAAAAGTACTCGGCAGATTAAAAAGAGCTTTTCAGTGGTTTTGTTGCAATTTATTTGTATGCAAGCAGAGATTTCATCCATTTTATTAAATCAACGTAAAGTATGTAAGCAACAAAAATTTTAAAATGAAAAAACTTTTAAACCTAAATTTTAACCATATTACGCATCTTGGAATTATAGATGAACCCACACACTATCTTGGTAAATTTATCATAAAGTATTAATATGCTTCCATCATTAGCAATTTTTTTTATGCTTTAGGTACTCTATTGCCAGAAGGTTCCAAAACTAAAATCAATAAAATCTAATTGTGATTAAAGTGCCAAGTTCAATCAAAAGTGTGATTATGCAGTCCATATTTTCAAAGTGACCAACATAATAGAGCCGATCAATACTGCAACTTACAGAAAATAAATTATATTAAATTATTGTAACCATCTTAACTAGTTACACCATTTTATTCTGGTCATTTTACTCGTTATTAAGTTTTATCGCATTTAATTTAAAAACACCCTAAAAAACACATAACATTAAACACCAAAAATGTTTGAAAATAATAAAAATAGAGATATGTTTTGATAAGATATCCAAAAAAATTGTCTTGGTTGACCATTAATCACACATGCAATAAATAGCGTCATATGCTATAACATAGCTAAAACAAAGACCAACGCGCATATCATCTTATACATTAGCTATAGCAAAGACCTACGAGGTAGCATCTTATACACTAATCAACATACTGGTCATAAACACTTCAACTTCCCATTTTTACATACAGGTAGAATATATAAAGTACTCCTCACTTATTTTGGGCTTAACCTAATGATTTTCACAATTTAAAACCAAGAAGAGTTCTATTAGTTTTAGCTACAAGCCATACATACATACACACACATTTTTTTTCATCGGTATATATATTAATATTCGTTTGCATATATATACATTTTCACATGTATACAAACACATACATATACATAAACATCAAAAACAATTGTAGTTCAAGTTCAAGTGTCTGTAAGATCGATTATTTTTCTCAAAAATAATTCCAGTACTAGCTATTTTTTCTTTAATTTTTGGTACATAGACAATTGCATTGGACTAGCCTCAGAAGCTACAAATATATGACTATCATCAATATTTAACTGCTATTTTAATAGCTCATATCAGAAACCCGAGTTTCTAATCATTTGGCTTTTGCCTGCACTTAATAACCTTAAGCAGGAAATTCCTACTTATACATACAAGACCTATAAATGGGAATCAACACAAATATCTAATATGCCTTGCTCACTCCTTTATACTTCAATGCTTCAATTGCTTACACCAATTAATGTTAAGTTGTTGATTTGGCAGCCAAATTGCAAATGTGGTGCAATAATAAAAAGCTATATAAGAGTAAGTTTCTACACCTTCTGGTCAACTGAAAGCAGGCCAAGTTACTATATTTGACAGACCTTTATTTTGGTACTAAGTACAGTTTTTGGAAAAAATGTGCTATAAGCGTCTATTGGTCAAAAGAAATGTCAAACATTTGACAGAGTGTGAGCATTTTATTATAGTTTCCCATGACTGAACGAGCGGGAGCAAAATTTGTGAGTTTTTATGACAAATGCATGTGCACACAACTTACGAAAATTATTCATCAACAATGAGATTAACCCTTGTCTCGAAATCCCATCAACAAATTTAACCGTCATTTTGTAGAGTTGTTATAGTATAATAACGATACAAAACACATATAAGCCTATTTAATTATGTTACCAAGTCTTTGAAAAGTGTCGACATATTCTTAAAACTTATCCATCTGATCGGATTATACACAAATAGACAGGTTAATTTGGCCGAAAATCGTCACAAAATGCTTGAAATGTTTGGTTTAATTAAAGTTAGACCGGAAGTTTTGATTGAAGTTAGACACTCCGCGCGACACAGAATAGAACCATTAAGTCGTGCGCATTTCAAGAAAAAATAACGTGCACATTTGACCCGTCTATAGCAGTGTCGAATTACCAAAGGTTTCTGTAATTAACGTAGAAGTGCAGAAATTGTTTCCTCTTTGCCGATTTCAAAGTAACTGACATTTTGAAAACTTTTGAATAATTTGGTATTCTAACTGATGTCCAACGCAGTGTGAGTAAAGGAAATAATGATGATATTTTTTTTGATTCTTTTGAGATTATTACAATATTTAATTAAAAGTTTGGATGATTACAGAACACTGACTACGTAGTACAGATTTTCTAAAAATCTATATAAATATCAAAACTTCTCGATATTGCTAGATATGACGTTTTGAAATGTAAACAAAATTGTGCATTGGTTTTATATTATTACTATATTAATAATATTGGTTTTTATAATAATATCGGTGCATTTTACTTCTAATATTTGCCAATATGGCATTTCTCCTATTGCAGGTGGAGAGATATAACCATATTATCTTTTCATTTCATTATTGCTATTTGTTGTAAATAATAGCACCCACACCCAGTACATTACAGCTACCATTGCAGTTATCTTATTGCACGGCAGTGCTATTTGACTGCTAATATTGCATTTCTCAACCATCAGTATCCTTTCTTATTTTCCAATATTTCTTTGGTTGTGGGCTGTATGAAAGTGGATTTTCTAGTATTACTGTTATGTTCAGGCAGCACATGTGAATGTTGACAAAAACTAGTTGACTATTTTGTGCTGATTTTTTGTGTTGCTACCAACATTAAACGAGCTTATGTGGTTATCTAAGATTAATTTTGACAAAGATGATTATAATTATAAACTCTTAGCATCTACGGATCTAATATATCGGTAGATGCAAAAAGTTGTGCAATTAGCATACCTTTAACTTTGATACTTGGGTGAAACAGCTCTATCAGCAATATTTACAATATAAGAACTATTTTTGTTGCTACTTATAGAAAGCAATTTTTGCTAAAGCGCTAAGCATTGTCTTGAGTTTGTTCTGTCTAAATATTGCTATGAAAGCATTATATCTTTGCACATCAGATGTATTCGCATAGGTTTAAGCAAAACGTGAGAAGTGCCATAATCATTTTATTAATATTTTGCTTATTAACAGTTCAAAAATGGTTTAATAATAGATGATGATCTTCCTAACACTCTTTATGATCTCCAATGATAATAAAAAAAACTTATATAGCCCATGTTGTGTAATAACAAATATCACTTCCAACATCTAAAGACCAGTAAAACATTTGGCTCAGTTTGTGTGTGCTTTAGTATGCACCAACTGACTGGTCAGATATCTGTTAATATCTGAAGGACCTATGCTAATTCACAACCAACTCTCACAGAACAAACATGCTGAGTGCAGACCAAATGGTAATAGTGGGCAGATTCAGTTGTTGTCTCATTGAAAGGGAGATGTGAAGGAGTTGTAGTAAGGATTTGTCATTCCGCGTTCTAGACATGCAGTCAAGAGTTATCCTTTCATGCTTTGATCTTTATATATTTACTATTCCGCAAAATAATGAACATCCCTCAGCTTGAAGATCCAGTTGCATCAAAATTTAATTCATTCTATTAAATAGTATATGCATTATTTTATTATTTGCTATTGTTTTTAATGTTTTAGATAGACTGACTGCTGAGTTGTTTCGAGATTAAATCAACTGAAATTCGTCACTGCTAAAAGGCTTAAAAGAAAAAGATATCTCCAGACTTGCCAAAGTGATGTATATA